>NW_028318544.1:0-5000 GCF_062004578.1 Staurois parvus | reverse complement strand
ATCCAGAGGAAGGCAAAAAAACCCCCCAGCAAAGCATGATCCAATTTGCACCTGCTGGAAAAAAAAATTTCTTCCTGATCCTCTGAGAGGCAATATGATATTCCCTGGATCACCTTTACCTATAAATGTTGGTATCCAGTTATATTCTGTGAATCTAACAAAGAATCCAGGCCTTTTTTGAAGCAATCCACTGAGCTGGCCAGAACCAACTCTTAAGAGGAAGTCTATTCCACATTTTCACAGCTCTCACTGTGAAGAAACCTTTCCGTGTTTGGAGATTATATTTCTTTTCCTCCAGACGTAAAGAGTGCCCCCTTGTCCTCTGTGTTGACCTCAGGGTGAATAGCTCTACACCGAGTTCACTATATGAACCACTTATGTATTTATACATGTTGATCATATCCCCCCTTAATCTCCTCTTCTCAAGTGAGAATTTAGCTCCTCTAATCTTTCCTCATAGCTGAGCTCCTCCATGCCTCTTATCAGTTTAAGTGCCCTTCTCTGTACTTTCTCAAGTTCCCACATGTTCTTTTTGTTAATTGGTGCCCAAAACTGAACTGCATATTCCAGATGAGGCATAACTAATGATTTGTACAGGGGTAAAATGAAATCTCTCTCTCTGGAGTCTAAACCTCTTTTAATACAAGAGAGGATTTGGCTCACTTTAGAAACCACAGCTTGGCATTGCATGCCATTATTAAGCTTGTGATCAACCAGAACCCCCAGATCCTTCTCCATCATTGATTCCCCCAGTTGTACCCCCCTAGTATGTATCGTACATGCATATTCTTAGCCCCCAAGTGCATAACCTTACATTTATCAACATTAAATCTCATTTGCCACATAGTTGCCCAATTAAACAGTGCATTGAGGTCGGCTTGTAAGTTGAAGACTGTAATGGAACCGGACCCGACTGCACTAGGGTATTTCCGTTAGACTCCCGCTTCCCTGTCCGAACACAGATCCATGGACACCACTCTTGAATGAAAACCAGGAAATAGACTGCTTTATTTTAACACAGACACAAGATATAAATATTCAAGGGAACAACCCACCTCCCTGCATAAGGACATAGGGCAGGGCAAACCAAATCTAGCAACAAGAAACATATCAGCAGGCACCCCCTACCAAGCCAATACACAAACACATACATCCCATAATAGTTTGCTCCCAAGCAAGACACACAAGAGAACAATGGGATGCAATCACATAACACCAAACAGGCTTTTTATACAAAACACAGGGAGACTGATCACATGATCATATGCAAACACAGCTATATACAGAAATAGACTTAACACTCTAAACAGTAAGTCAATTAGGTTAGCTAGCTGTGTGATCTAAACAAAAGGTGAATGGGAATTCACACCTAAACAATGGTTGGATGAATTAGGATCTCACTAAAGAGCAGAAGGTCTGGCTCCTTCAATTCACATGTCAATTCACTTGTCAGAATCAACAACCAGGAATAGTCTTCTTATAGCTGATAAATATTACTGTCACATCTGAAGTAATTCCAACCACATTCTCAGCGTCCAAGAGACACAGGGTGACTTACATATAAGAGGGATATGGGGAGCTGAGACAGGGGTCTCCCCACCCCTCCAAAGGGGGCTGTGTTCCATGGACTCCCGTCACAAAGACATCCTGTAAGGATGTTATTCCACTGCACAGCTTGGTGTCATCTGCAAAGACTGAAATGGGATTTTTAATCTCAGACCCTATATCGTTTATAAATATATTAAAAAGTAAGGGTCCCAACACTGAACCTTGGGTACACCACTGATGACCCCAGACCATTCAAAGTATGAATAATTAACTACTACTCTTTGAATACGGTCTTTTAGACCGTTTTCTATCCATTTACATATGGATTTTTTCAAGCCCGTAGACTTTACCTTACACATTAGCCATGTGTGGGGAACTGTGTCAAACGCTTTTGCAAAATCCAAGTATACCACGTCCACCGCCACCCCTCTGTCCAAGGTTTTGCTCACCCCCTCATCAAAAGAAATCAGATTTGTTTGACAACTTCTGTCTTTCATGAATCCATGCTGTCTGTTGCTTAAAATATTTTTTTCCAGCAAGAACTCATCTATGTGGTCTTTTATTAAACTCTCCAGTATCTTCCCAACTACAGAAGTTAAACGAACAGGTCTATCATTACTTGGTAAAGATCTTGACCTCTTTTTAAATATTGGCACCACATTGGCCTTACGCCAATCCAGTGGTACTATGCCAGTCATTAAAGAGTCCTTAAAAATTAGAAACAATGGCAAAACAATTTGAAATGACAGAGCTTAATTCTTTAAGTGGGTGTATGCCATCCGGTCCAGGTGCTTTAATCACCTTTATTCTGTCTAAATATTTCTGGATCATATCAATTGTGAGCCAATGTGGATCATCTGGAGCTGTGTCAATACCATGCCCATTATGGACTAGAGCTCCCCCATGCTCCTTTGTATATACAGAGCTGAAGAAGGTATTAAATAAATTTGCCTTCTCTTTGTTCCCAGTCAGCCACTCTAGATTATTTTGTAAAGGGCCTACATGCTCGGACCAAACCTTTTTGCTATTAATATATTTGAAGAATTTTTTGGGGTTGGTCCTGCTATCTTTTGCAATCTGTCGTTAATTTTTAATTTTTGCAGCCTTTATTTCCTTTTTGCATATTCTGTTATATTCTTTGTAATGTTTAAACAATGATAGTGTTCCTTCATTTTTATATTGAATAAAAGCTCTTTCCTTATTATCTATAGCCTTTTTAACTTTGGCCGTAAGCCACATAGGTTTGATTTTTAGCCTTTTAAACTTGTTGCCCATGGGAATATATTTTGCCGTGTGTTCACATACAGTCTTTTTGAAGAACTCCCATTTCTGTATTGTGTTCATCAATGCCAACATTCCCTCCCAGTCTAAGTCTTGGAGAGCAGCTCTCAGCCTTGGAAAATTAGCTCTCTTGAAATTGAGCGTTTTTATTTTTCCCATATGTGCTTGCTGTTTACAGTGAACAATAAATGAAATCATGTTATGGTCACTGCTATCCAGATGTTCTTTTATATGGACATTCATAATAAGCTCTGCATGGTTTGAGATTTCCAGGTCCAGCAGAACATAATTCCTAGTAGGGGCCTCTATGAACTGTACCATAAAATTGTACTGTAGTAGGTTTAAACATTTTTTGCCCTTTAACTGTTCCTCCAGTACCATTACTCCAGTCAATTTCCAGGTAGTTAAAATCCCCCATTATTATCACTGTCCCAGCCCTTGCAGCCCTTTTGATCTGTGCAAGGAGCTGAGTTTCCACCTCCTCATTAACACTGGGAGGCTTATAACAAACTCCAATGATTACCTTTGTAGTACGCACCCCCATGTGCAGTTCCATCCATAATACTTCAGCCTCATCACACTCTCCATCAACTAGGTCCTCTTTCACACTCGCTCTGAGATCACTTCTCACATAGAGACATACACCACCACCTTTCCTAGTTACTCTCTCTGAAAGAGAACATAGCCAGGAATAGTAATGGCCCAGTCATGCAAAAAATGAAGCCAAGATTCAGCAATATCAATTAAATCATAGCTGTCTTTATGCAACAAAGCTTCCAACTCACCTATTTTGATTGGCAGACTTCTGGCATTGATGAACAAACACTTTAATTGATTGACACCTTGTTCACACGTATTTTGCATATTTTTTATTTTCATACAAATGGTACCAATTCCACTGGTTGTTTGTAACATGGGAACCTTCTTATTATCTGCCATAGCCTTCCCCACTCCACCCACCAATAAGTACTGACCCCTGTCTGATCTGTCTACCCCATTAAAATCTAATTCTCCCTACCCCCTCGATCCTAGTTTAAATACTCCTCCAGCCTTCCAATAAACCTCTCCTCAAGCACAGCAGACCCATTTCCTCACTGACATATATAAATCATTAAAGAATGGTCATGATACAGGCCATAAAATCAGATATTAAAGGGTATTTTTCTCCTCAATATCTCCTCTAGAAAAGAGGATTTTGACAAGGTTCTTTTGCAAAGAGAGAAATTTTGGATCTATACGCTGGGTACTTTGATATCACATGGATTAAACATGGAGTTAAATTTCAAATATTTCTTAAATACGCTTTCTTTTGAATATTTTGCTGATGCTTTGATATTATCTGCATTATGCAAATGGTGCTATATTTTTGAAAAAGGAAAAAACTTGTGATGATATATTATTATTACTGTCATCTGCTGAATATTTGATAGATATAATATCTGATTTATGGCCAGTCTCATGACCAGTCTTTAATGATCTATATATGTCAGTCATATATGTTTTAGTGGATAGAGAGAAAACAGGTGGCGCACACACCTAGAGGCATCAACAGCAGGGCTCTTACTTTACTTTCCATTCATCGTGCATCAGCATCAGAGGTTGGTCATCAGCTCTGAGGAAAGGGATTCATCCCCGAAACGCGTCAGTATTTTGACCACACTGACAGTGAGAACACCTTGCCCGCCGTTGTGGCCATTGTCATTTTTCTATGCTTTTTAGATACATGCTTCGTCTGTGAGTATGTTTTTATGATTTAATTCCTACAATAAACCTTGGATAATGCACTAGGTGTGTGCGCCACCTGTTTTCTCTCTATCCAGTGGCTGATTTCCCCGTCTGAGGAGGGCTGCACCCCTGGAACATTTCCTTTTGGTTGTCGCTGTCCTGGTACCCTTGGCTTCCCTTTTGGCTGTGCATATCCTGAGGCGCTGGAGAGTATATACGATATATGTTTTAGTATTTAACTCCGATTTGGAAACAAAGTAGTGATGATATTTCAACACAAGAGGGCTACAAAAGGACAAGATCATGCAAATTTTGCACTATATAAGGAATGGAAAAGCTGTCCCCTCCCAGTTCTGATGAAGTATGACTGGAGGACAAAACGCGTCAACATAATGACATTATGCTCTGCGTAACACCATGCTGAAATGTCTGTGAAGGGAAAGAGG
>NW_028318542.1:4122500-4155000 GCF_062004578.1 Staurois parvus | reverse complement strand
CCCTCTGTGATTGTACAGAGTCTGTTAATGATTCATGGCTGGGACCTGCTGATCGGCTCTGTCCAATCACAGCCCAGAGCCCTGTGTTGACAATCAACACAGGGCTCTGTACAGAGGAGACGATCTCTCTGTTTTTGCAGGGATGACAAATGAAGAGATCCATTAGTAAAAGCAGCACATAATACACACTTTACACATTGTTAGGCAAAAATTTTACCCCTTGATTGCCCTAGATGGTAACCCCTTCCCAGCCAGTGTCATTAGTACAGTGACAGTGTGTAGTATTTTCACTGTATTAGTGTCACTGGTGATGTCAGTGGCAGGTAGTCAGTCCCCCCAGCGTTAGTGTCAGATTACCCTCCGCAATATCACAATCCCATTATAAGGCGCTGATATCTCTCTCTCTCTTTTTTAAATCAAAAGATGTGACAGAATAAATTTTGGACAAAATTAATGAAGAAATTTGATTTTTTTTTTTTATTGGCTATGTTTTATAGTACAAAGTACAAAATAAGGATTTTCCTTCAAAATCTTCCTCTTTTGCAAAAAATTAAAAATCCAGTGGTGATCAAATACCACCTAAATAAATTTTGTGTGGAAATAAAATTATATAAATTTGGTTTGGGTACAGTGTTGGCATGACCACACAATTACCAGTTAAAGCAGCACAGTGCTAAATAGCAAAAAATGGCCAGGTCATGAAGGGGGTAAAACCTTCCGATGCTCAGTCAACAGACCAAGAGGAAGCAAATAGGGACGTCTGTCATTAGGGCTTACATACCCAAAACCTATACCTGCAATCTACTGCAAGCATTGTCCAAGTCTGTGGCATAACTTGCCAATCTTGACCTGTGTGGAGCAGCTCTTACACCCTCGCTTTTATTCACACCCATTCACCCCGCTGTAACAATCCTGTACATCAGAACGCCAACCCGCTGTGAATTTTAGAACTTTGTATATAAATCTGTGGACATTTGAAGGCAGGGGACTTTGGCCAAGTTAATTTCCAACTTCCTCAGTGTATCCGGTACACAGAATCCAGCAACGTGACGACTCCCTGCTTACTAAATGCTTTGGCTTTCCATGATTGTATTTTTCCTGTTAGGATAGTTAAATTTGTCATCTGAGAAGAGCTTTTTCAACAGCAGTGTTTACATGAAGATCAGCATTCGGTAAAATAGGCAGCTGCTGTAGCACAGCACCCAGATAAACAATGGAGACAGTGAATTGTAAAATAAATGTAAAATGAATGATCAATCTGTGGTACAAACACAGCCAGGCCAAGGAGAGACAGTGGAATAACGTATATAGTCATTCTGCTCTAATCTTTCCCAAGTTGTTATAAACACTGGAACAACTCAAGCAATGCATTGCACAATTGGACTATGTGTGGGGCAAGGAACAGCCATTCCCAAGCTCAGGGCTGGTCAAAGTTTGCCAAGGAAAAACTCTTTCCACTGTACACACAGAGGGAATAAAATGAAGTATGAAGCCACACCGCCAGGTGATCGGTTTAAGAACAAACAGATCCTGCAATTTCCACCAAATCTGTAAAATAAAATTTAGCTAAAATATAAGAGTATGGCCAAGGTCTGGAGGTCCAAACAGTCAGCATCTGGCAACAGAAGCAAAGAATGGAAATAGTCATATGTATGAGGACCACTTACATTAGAAGCTAGGGTCATCACAAAGCTATCCCAAACCAAAGTGTTCAATATTTTGCATTTCAGTCAAGCAGGATAACACCTTTTGGCCGTACATATACCAATTATCAGAAGGCTAAAAGGTATTTGTAGACATGGAGATGAATGTTGCCTCAATTTGTCTCATCTGTAGGTAGCAGTAGACCCCAACGGATGCTTCCAGGTACTGTTCTCTGGCATTGGACCATCCATAGTCAAACAGTTTTTTTCTTCAGATGATGCATGGAGTCTCTGGTTGTTCTTTCCATTCCTCCTCCTCCTAAAACATTGTTCAAATTTTTTTGTTTTCTCGAGAGAACTAATTGTGGTTTTCATTCACTAAAGTCCATTCATTCCAAAACAGAATGTTGAAAAACTGCATTTGGAAGTAATTTCGAACATTTGTCAAGCCGTCAAATGTGCCGAGAATATTTATACGAATGTTCCTTTAAAATCTACTGGTGTGGCCAGCTTAAGTTGCATGCTTGGCCCTTCTGAGCATGTATGTAAATGGAATAATTGCTTTTCAAATGACCGTTAATTGAGCAGAATTACCACTCTACACATAATGCTGAAAGTGGTTCTAAAGACAGAAGACATTTTACCTTAAAGAATTATCTGCAGCTCATCCCCCCCCCCCCCCAATTATACTTATCTGAGCCTGATCTCGATCCTGTGCTAAGCCTGAGAGCAGCGCCTTTCTCTCTTCACTGAATATCAAGGCAGCAACAGGAGCTATCGGATCCCCTTGCTGTCAATCACAGCCTGTAAATAAAGAGAGAGGGGGCAGGGTGGGGCCAAGCCATTCTGTGTCTGTCAATGGACATACACAGTGCAGCTTGGAAGCAAGCCCACACGAGTGCCATCATAGCAAGTAGCTTTCTACTGGGGCACTCAGAAGGGAAGAGCAGCCAGGAGCGCCAGCAGAGCACCGCAGAAAAGGAGGATCGGGGCAGCTCTGTGCAAAACCACTGCAGAGGGTAAGTATGACATTTAAAAATAACATGTACCTTTAGAATCATTTTAAGCTGGCCATAGATGGATCAAAATTCGTCCAGTTCAGCAGGGACCAGCTGAACTTCAATCCATATGTGGCCACTCACGCTCAACAGAAGTTGACCTAAAGATCAATTTCTCTCGAATGAAAAACGTTTCTCGAACAGCAGCTATCTATGGCCAGCTTTATGATTAGAATAAACTGACCAATAACAGATTTGTTGGGCATTGGAAGGACAGTCCACCAAAATATTTTGTTTTAAACTGGGAAGCTGAATCACTCTCCTCTAGAATTAGGAATCCAAGTCTCAGCTTCACCAGGGCCCTGCACCCTATGAGGATGTGCTTAGCACGAAACGCGTCAGTGGGGCTACAGCATCTGAACATCTAACCACCACTGGTGGCCATCCAGAATTTTTGGTCAGTATTGTTTTTTGTTGATTATCACTTTGAATTAAAGTTCATCAGAGCAATATTACACTATGTGGCGTCCCTTATTGGGCTCTTCGGGAGCACCACCTTCCGCAGTGCCTGCTTTAAAGGGGGACCCCTGATGTCTGTGATTGCTTGATGATTCTTGGAACCCTATCATTACGGGGAAGCAGAGGACGATGTGGAATGCAGCCTGACCAGAATGCTGATGACCTAGGGGTTTGATGAGAAAGGAAACTTTTTTCATGCGTATTTAATAAGCACTTCTGGTGAGTGCGCATTCTATTTATCTAACAGTCTTCACCTCTGGATTGTATATTATCACCACAGACAGGATCCTGCAAGATTTATATGATATATACCTTGTGATCTGGACGTTTTACTTTATTGTGATTATCAATTATAGTGTACATTGTGCCTTTCATAACAGTTTTGCATATTGCTCATAACATTTCAGTTGTCATTTGCACTATATTTCCTAGCGCTGCACCTTTTTATCTCTTTAGTCTTTTAGAAAGGTCTGTTGGTTACCTTTTTGGTGTTCTAACGGCTTTTACATTTCATTTGAATACGTTACATTTAGGTAACGCTCGCTATACAGTCTATATCTTGTGCAATGATCCTTTAAATTTAATCCACACTATTATCCATTCCCATACCCATTTTATGGGCAGAGAACACAAACAATTCCATAAGACCGAGTTCTCCAAAGACAAAAGTGATTTCTGGCATATCCAAGCAATAACTTGATTCACTCACAAATTGACCAACTACCATGAAAATTGGTCCCAACGATTGCATCATTTGGGCATGTCTAGCACAACCCTTTCACACAAGATTACCTTCTCCCTTACTTACCCTAAGCAGCCAAGGTAAGTTTAACAAATGCTTGAGGCCAAATCCAAAATGTTGGAGCCAATTTCAAAGCAGAGGTGCAAAGCATTGTGACAGGTGAAAAGCCCATCACATAACAATCTCCATGCAGACTCTCTCACCCATGAAACACAGAGCCTGGTGTGACACTAGTGTCTTCCGACATTGTGCTACAGGTATGCGGAAACCTGAGAAGAGTTGCTTCAAAAAAACAAGAAATTCTATTCAGCCAAGTCAGCCGAGACTAGTTTACCGCAAGCTAAGACACGTCACTGCACCCAGCTGTCAGCCCCTATTTACTTTTGGTTGCTTGGAAAAATCCAGTGCCTTAAAATGCTAGTAATCGTGTGGAGATGACTGAATTCTCCGCATATCTGGTCGCTTGTGTACTTTCCCGTAAACAGACAATCTGAATAGAAGATTTCATTGGAAAACCCACAAAAGGAACACATGCAGGAAGACGGAATGACCCAGAATTCCTGAAAATTTTGCAAGAAGCCTTGATTCAGCATTACCCACGCTAGGGAAAAGAAAAAAAAAAAAAACCAAACACATTGCAGTTCACTGTGGAAATTATGATTTTCCAGATTGTTTCAGAAACCTATTTTTGGAGGGTGGGGGTTGGTGGTTTACTGGTAAATGAGGCCTACAAACTCAAGCCAAGAAACTAGTTTCATCAGAAGAACAAGATAAACCTGGCAAAGGTTCCAACTTTTCCCTGGTCTATGAAAACCAAAGTGTTGCGCTTTCTCAATTTATTCGAGTTTTTTTTTTGTCATCACTAATCGAGGGGGAAATCTGCCTAGCGGAGACAAACAACAGACCAAGCAAAAACGATGTGCTAATTGCAGTTTTCATTAGTGACCACGCACTTCATTTTTCTTCATGAAAAAACAATAAAATGATGAATACTGATTAGTTGCGGTGGACTACTGCAGACTGAATAGAGGAAAATATACCACTCAAACGGACCTGATAGTCACGGTGTATGGCCTAAGCTGGCGCTGCCCCACCATCCAACGGGGATTGGCGAACACATCAGGAGTGTGGCTGGAGCAGCGCCAGCTGAGGCTACAAACTGTGACTATATATATCAGGACGGTTTGAGTGACTTCTTTTCCTCGGTTTGCCTACACTTCTGGATTTGTGCACTTGGACACCTGCTCCCATGTTCTGAGTGCCGGGGGGAGATCTTGAAGCCTCCAGCATGGAGCTGCGCTACCAGCCTTTCGTTACTGCAGAGTACACTTTGCTGTTTGAGAGGCTATGCTCCATTCTAATATCACTTGGTGATTACACCATGTGGGGTTCACATCAAACTAGTATCTGGCACTTCATACTCCTGACAGTACTTGATTTTATCCACAGAAAAAGAAATAAACGCCTGTTCAGACATAATTCAGCATGTAGGAAATGTCTGCCTAGTGAAACAAGAAGACAGACTTGCCCATTAGTTCCTGTTCTCAGAGAGCTACCTATTGATGATCACCCTCAATCTGATGGTGGTTTTTCTGGAACGATCAGGAAGTGTGGCTACAGAAAGGCAGTCACACAGGATTTTTTTTTTTTAATTAAAGAAATATTTAATGTTATGGTACCTCTACGCTTTTTTGTTAACACAAGTACTCTGTATGTGCTTCCATACAGCTGGTCAAGCCGCCCAAAAAGCTGATACAATACTAACAGGTGACACCAAGACTGTGTTCCAGAACACCATTATGATGTTATCAGGATGCATCCTATTCGGATAGAAAGGTTTAGCCAGGGAGAACTGCTCCCTCACTGCCCACAATCCTTGTCACCCAACAGGAAGATTGGGACGGGAACTCAGAAATCCACCGGCTTCCTGAAAACATCACATCAGTGACATTGTGAGCCGAAGAGAGACCTTCTCAAGTCCCGAGATTTGATTTACTCAAAATGAAGCCAAAAAGAAAAAAGTAAGTTAGTTTTAAGCTTCATACGATAGGACTACAAATATTGGAACATACCCATGTTAAAAGTCAACCTCATTGGCCCAGTATAACCTTTGCCTACTTAGGTGAATGTGTGGGCCAGGGGTAGGACCAATAGAATCTGGTTTATATGACTACATAGATTCGATAAATTCTTCTGTATAGCCTTTAATTCGTTATTTCTTTTACAAGCGTAATGGATCCCAAGCTTCAAATACATGATCTGTAATATTTGCTGGCTACTCTTGTGTATTGCCCAACAGTGTTTGCATGGGCTCTCTTGTACTTTACCTTGAAGAAGGGGACATACCCCGAAAGCTTGTCCTGAAAATTGTATGGTAATGCAAATAAAAAAAGTATCACGGACAGTAACCAATTGTTTCTGTACTTTACCTTTGAAACTCAAAATATTGGAAACCTAATTTAAAATAATTGAATTTTCTGTGCTTTCACTTGCTAATTTTTAACATCGGTGACAGGGTTTTAACATACATTTTCATACTATATTTGTATGTAGGGTTCCAGCTGGCTCCTCACCTTTCTTCAACCTAGTTTAATTAACGTAAGCACAATACTCTGCAACCTCAAAAGATCCTGCAAGCTCTCAAATGTTTATTCTCCAATTCCAGTTAGTCTATAACGGAACCGACCCAGACTGCGCTTGAGTACTTCCGTGAAAATACCACTTCCCCATCCGAACACCGACAACAGACACCACAGCTGACCATACAAGACCAGATGACACCAGTCTTGAATGTAACCCAGGAGGTATACTAGTTTATTTGAACACAGATACAAGATATATACACTCAGGGGACAGTCCCCCCCTCTCTGCATAATGACACAGGGCGGGCCAATCTACATTTAGTAACAAGAGATACACAGTTATTCAAACTTCACACCTGCAGACAGTCCCATCAGGAGGGAGGGCTCCTAGAGACACCCCCAACTAAGCGAATACACAAACACATAAATCCCATTATAGTTTGCTCCCAAGCCAGACAGACAATAGAACAATGGGATGCAGCCACATAACATTAAACAACAACCCCCCACCCCAATATTAGGACAGATCATCCTGTACCCCTAACAGGTGCAGGGTGACTTACACATAATAGGGATATGGGGAGCTGAGACAGGGGTCTCCCCACCTTTCCAAAGTGAGCAGTGTTCCATGGGCCCCCCACCCACTCTGGGTACTTAGACTCTGGGTACTTAGACTCTGGGTACTTAGACTCTGGGTACTTAGACTCTGGGGGGTTTATTTACTAAAGCTGGAGAGTCCAAAATCAGACTCACTTCTGCATAGAAACCAATCAGCTTCCAGGTTTCATTGCCAAAGCTTCATTGAACAAGCTGAGGTTAGAAGCTGATTGGTTTCTATGCAGAAGGGAGTCTGATTTTGGACTCTCCAGCTTTAGTAAATAAACCCCTAAGTACCCAGAGTCTAAGTACCCAGAGTCTAAGTACCCAGAGTCTAAGTACCCAGAGTCTAAGTACCCAGAGTCTAAGTACAGAGGAGACACAAACGAGTGAATAAGACCAGGCTCTCAGTTTATCTAGAATGAACCAACTTATTTTAATCAACACCCCAAAGAACACTTAACACCATAATAGAAACAATTCCATCCCGACTAGAACCTGACCTTGCAGCGAACATCCATCTGTGACTCATCCACTTGAAACACATCCAAACACCATCTCTTTGTCCTGCTCGGGTCAGCACACGATTGTCACATATTTACTGAAGTGTGACCATTGTTGGAAAGGAAAAATACACAAAAGTATAACTTTTAAAAATCCACAAGTAAACAACGCTACAGAAATAGGCCACTAAGGAGCTTGATGTTTGCTCTTCGGAGGGAAGTGTTTACCCTGATATTAATGCAAAGAGGAGCAGCGCCCTAAGAATAGGCATCAGTCAAAAGGTGACTATTTATCACCAAGGCCATTGCGTTCCATGTAACGGTCCAGCAGGAAAACTGAGGGCCTGTGCCCTTTGCTTCATCTACTGCCAGCTTCCTTCACGACCAATGTGTTCCCACCCAACCCCTCAGAGGCCCCTGAAAAAACTGTGCACAAGAAGTTCTTTGAAGAAAATTATTTAACAGAAGAAAAAGAGAAGAGACCCAAGTTTTCTTCTTCTAATTCAAGAGAGATTATACCAAGCATCAGGCAATTATATAGAAGCTGATTCATATTAAATGGAAAGGATGGGGTATTTTCAATGGGTATACATGGAAATGTGACTTCCAAATTTGTAGAGATATTTTCCAAATTTTCATAACTGGATTCTACTTGTAGATCTGACAACCGATAGAATATTTAGTTATATGTCAGGGCAAAATAAAAATCTGGCAAATCTTGGCAATAAATGCATATTTGGCATTTTTATCCCTTTAAAGAGACACTGTAAGTATAGCAATACACCTGTTGATCCCAACAGAAATGAACTGTCCTTAAATTCTAGTTGCAGGCTAACACAATACCTTTGCTGGACTATTCATACGGAATAGTATCAGCCCAAACTAGTTTAATTTGCTGAACTACAGAATACCACCCCTCCCTTATCTCTACAACACAGGTGGAAGGTGTTCTGCTGTTTAGGACAGCTTCTCAGATAGATGAGGTTTCTGTGGTTATTGGGGGGATGGGGGGCTGGACTGACTCTGTAATGGGGGGGTACTCTAACTCTGAAAGATGCCGCACCTGATAAGAAACGTTGGTTCAAGGAAGAGAGCTAGGCTTGGTTCAAGGAAGAGAGCTAGGCTTGGTTCAAGGAAGAGAGCTAGGCAAAGCTCCCCATCCCCCCTTCCCACCAGGCATATTATGTATAAGTCTACACTTCCCCAGGCAAATTGAACAAAGGAGACGAAAAAGGAGTGCCCTGCAAACTTCCAGATGGTCTATTTAAATTTCACTCAGAGCTAAGAATGCTCTCCCTGCATTCATATGACAGTGCCTTGGCCCACATATTGGCCACTGGGGCAGCCAGCACTGTATTTTGGGCAGAAGGGGCAAAAGTCACAAGCTCTTCCATACACAGAAGAATGTTTAAATATATAACAGGTCCTAATGTATGACGTGTAGCAGACACAAGTTTACAAGCTCCTACAAGTCAGGAACTGAGGTCTATGGTCAAAAATGTGTAACTGGATTCCAGCTAGCCTATCATGGATACAGATAAGTCACAGAAACACTCCCCCCCCAATCTAAAACGTAAGCTGACCATCAATCAATGGTTCAAATCTCGACTGGTTCAGCAGGGACCAGCTGAGGTTTGTTCCATGTATGGGTAGGCTGATTGTACCCAAGTCAATCCATTGGTACAACCAGCATGTCGGATATCTAGCATGTGACTATTGTCAGCAGCTGTAGCCGCTAACAATCTGTGTTCTTTTGGCAGGGACAGCTCCCTGTGCCCCCCCCACCAGGAGAACACAAAGCTCCACAGGAGGCACCCCCCCCCCCAATCAATACTGACTGTGTTGGAAGAGGAAATCAAGTGACTTTCTTTCCTGCAACCTGTGGTTGCAGGACAGAAAAATCACATCTATTGCTTGTCTTAGCATGAAAAAGAGAGGAACACAAAAACATTCCAGACATAATTAACTACATAGGAAGAATCCGAACATAAATCCATTAGTGATACCTTGCCCTGGCTTGCATAATTATACATCTACCTCAAAAGCCCCCATCTACTTTAATTTCATCAATTATCAGATGGCAGCGTTCACACAGGTGACTCATTAACCAGCAAGTCTGAACTTCCAGCACACTATTTATAGCGACTGGTTAATGGGTTTAATTGATGCTGAACATGGCGCCTAAACAAACAGCCTCTCAGTCTCCAGGGATCTCTCCAATAAAGAGCACATTGTACAAGTCAGAGGGGGCCAGTCAATTGTCCTCTATCACAGCCCACAGCCTATAGGAATACCTTTTATTCTATCTCCCGGGGGGGTCTTTAACATTTAATTTACATGATAGCTTTACGCAAGGAAACCCACTATGTTCATTCAGCTGATCCATTGACTTGAAGACAATAAGTGTTTCAGACTACATATTTTGCAATAATAGAAAAAAAAAAAAAAAAAGACAGAAAACAGATTTCTGACTTGCATCAGGATACCCCAGCAAGTAAAACACCACCATATATAAATGTCATTGCATCGGAAGTCACAGTAGGCTCAGTTGGCAACAACCAGTTATAATAGCTAGAGAATCTTATGGGGCAGCACAGTGGCTAAATGGTTAGCACTTCCGCCTGGCAGTACTTGGGTTGTTGGTTGGAATCCCAGCCACGGATCCACCTGCCTGGAGTTTGCATGTTCTCCCTGTGCCTGCGTGTTTCCTCCGGGTACTCCGGTTTCCTCCCACACTCCAAAGACATGCTGGTAGGTTAATTGGCTCCTGTCTAAATTGGCCCTAGTATGTGTATGTATGAACGTGAGTTAGGGACCTTAGATTGTACACCTCTTGAGGGTTAGGGACTGATGTGAATGTACAATATATATGTAAAGTGCTGCGTAAATTGACGGTGCTATATAAGAACCTGAAATAAATAAATAATATGCTGAATGATCTACCCCCTGCTTAAAATATAGCTTTCCCTAAAGTAAAATTCCAGGCATTTTTTTTTTTCTTTTGCAACGTGGACTAAAGTATACATATTCCATACCAGTGGGATCCCTGTAGAAGCGGAGAATCACCGTATTAACAACTTCCCGTCTGGCCCATGTTTATAAACATCCTCCCTGCTCCCCGCCTGTGCGTGCTCCCTGGGAGCGTGCAACACCGCAATCCGGTGCCCAGTGTGTACTCCGATCGCTGTACGGGACCTCACACCGAGGTCCCGTACAGCGATCGGAGTACACACTGGGCACCGGATTGCGGTGTTGCACGCTCCCATGTTTATAAACATCCTCCCTGCTCCCCGCCTGTGCGTGCTCCCTGGGAGCGTGCAACACCGCAATCCGGTGCCCAGTGTGTACTCCGATCGCTGTACGGGACCTCACACCGAGGTCCCGTACAGCGATCGGAGTACACACTGGGCACCGGATTGCGGTGTTGCACGCTCCCATGTTTATAAACATCCTCCCTGCTCCCCGCCTGTGCGTGCTCCCTGGGAGCGTGCAACACCGCAATCCGGTGCCCAGTGTGTACTCCGATCGCTGTACGGGACCTCGGTGTGAGGTCCCGATCATGTGATCACTGATTGGCCAATCAGTGATCACAGGAATAGTAGTAAACAAGATGTCACTTCCTGCATTGGGGCAGCACAGTGGATAAATGGTTAGCACTTCTGCCTGGCAGTACTAGGGTCGTTGGTAGAATCCTAGCCACAGCACCACCTGCCTGGAGTTTACATGTTCTCCCTGTGCCTGCGTGGGTTTCCTCCGGGTACTCCGGTTTCCTCCCACACTCCAAAGACATGCTGGGAGGTTAATTGGATCCTGTCTAAATTGGCCCTAATATGTGTATGTATGAATGTAAGTTAGGGACCTTAGACTGTACACCCCTTGAGGGTTAGGGACTGATGTGAATGTACAATATATATGTAAAGTGCTGCGTAAATTGACGGCGTTATATAAGTACCTGAAATACATAAATGAGAAATTATTGCTTTTATAGCTTGTATGGGTGCAAAAGCAATCAGTGTAAAAAAAAAAATCTTCATCTATGATGTCATAGAATTTTAAAAAAAATTATAATTTTTGGTTATAAACTAATTTGGGTTATTTTTTTTACTAAAAAGATAGATGAATACATTTTGGCCAATATTAGGAAGAAAGATTATTTATTTGCAAAATTTCATAAGAAAAACCCTTTTTTTCAAAATGTTTGGACATTTTCATTTATATAGCAAAAAAAAAAAAAAAAAAAAAAAAATACCAGGGGTGAATAAATACCACCAAAATAATTGTATCTGTCTCAAAAAAATGCAAAAAAAATTCATATGGGTACAGTGTTGCATGACCGCGCAATTGTCAAAGTGTGACAGCGCTGAAAGCTGAAAATTGGCCTGGACAGGAAGGGGGTGAACATGTCTGGACTTGAAGTAGTTAAGTGATTCCCGCCATCTTCCGGGTCCTGAGCTGAGTGGCTGCTCTGCGCCATAGTAATCACAAGGGGTCTCCCGTTTGGCACGGTTGCCATTCAGAGAATGCCTTTTATTACAAGGAGTTCTCTCTGAATGGATAAGGTGGAGATTGTGATGATACCACCCTGCCTCTCCACCTCATCCAAACCTTTTACAACACATTAAGGTCTGAAGGGCCCAGTTAAGCCCTTTCAGACTATGCTGAGGCCCTCTGCACCCAGCTCCAATGTCCTCATACCACATTCTTGGCCCACCTACTTGCAATCAGTGTGAATGAATGAAATGGCCCCAGCCCCACCATCCTTTTAAAACTAGGGCCTACCCTCAGTGCTAATCTAGCAATTGGCTCTACCCACTTCCTGTCCAGTCCCTTCACTGCAACTCCACACTTTTTCTTGCAGACCACCAAGGCACTGCCATGCCAGTGCCATCTTAAGCCCTGCATGAGGGGCACCATCCAAATGAAGCGCCCCCCCCTCCCCACAGCAGGCATGGCAGCCCAAAAGCTGGACTAAGAAGCTGTCACCTGCCAGAACCCCTATCCTAAAAAGTAGCCTCACCCACATGTAGGCGTCCGACATTCACTGCAAGCTTTCAGACAACTTCAAGGCTACATTCACACCTAAGGGCTCGTTCACACTTGGCTGTTTTACCAACGCTTGCCAAACGCCCCTATAGCGTTTGGCAAGTGTTGGTTCGCGTTTGCGGAGCGTTTTTTAACGCTCCGCAAACGCCGCATGCGCGGTTTAGCGGCGGTTGCTAGGCGTTTGCCGAGCATTAATAACGCCCCACAAACGCCTATAATACAGTTTGAGTAGTGTTACCGCTCCGCAAACGCCGGCCGGGCATTTGCGGAGCGGCACCATAGACGAGAATAGGAGGCTTCAATGCCTTCTGACTCGACCAGAGGCGTCCGTTTTGCTGCGACGCAACGCTCCCGTTAGAATAGCACCATGTGCTGTAATGTGCAGAATTGGCAGAGGCGTTTGGGAAGCGATAAAAACTCTTCCCAAACGCCTTTCTGCCTCCTGCACACAACGCTAGTGTAAACGTAGCCTAATGCAGGCCATAGATGGGGAGAAAAACGGCAGATTTTTCTTTTAAAAAACGAAAATTCGGTCGTTCAAGCGGCCGACGTTACCATCAATGGTAAAAAAAAAATCGGCCGATTTTCATCCCTTCTACAGCTGGCAAAAAGTGTCCCTGCAGAGAGCTCCGCTATTTCTGACAGTTCCCTCACATTTACAGCGGTTGAAACATTGTATCTATTTGTTTCCATTTAGGATACAGATGTTTTTATTCGGAAACAAATAGATACAATGTTTCAACCGCTGTAAATGTCAAAGAACTGTCAGAGAACTGTCAGAAATAGCGGAGCTCTCTGCAGAGATACTTTTTGCTGGACTGGAATTCTTCTTATTTTCATCCTACTTCTTCTTCTTCATCCTCTTCTTCATCCTCATCCTCTTCCTCTTCTTCTTCCTCATCCTCATCATCCTCTTCTTCTTCCTCATCCTCATCATCCTCTTCTTCTTCCTCATCCTCATCATCCTCTTCTTCTTCCTCATCCTCATCATCCTCTTCTTCTTCCTCATCATCCTCTTCTTCTTCCTCATCATCCTCTTCTTCTTCCTCATCCTCATCATCCTCTTCTTCTTCCTCCTCCTCATCATCCTCTTCTTCTTCCTCATCCTCCTCCTCTTCTTCTTCCTCATCCTCCTCCTCTTCTTCTTCCTCATCCTCCTCCTCTTCTTCTTCCTCATCCTCCTCTTCTTCTTCCTCATCCTCCTCCTCTTCTTCTTCTTCCTCTTCTTCTTCTTCTTCATCCTCTTCTTCTTCTTCTTCATCCTCTTCTTCTTCATCATCCTCCTCCTCTTCTTCATCATCTTCTTCTTCTTCATCCTCTTCTTCATCATCTTCATCCTCTTCTTCTTCATCCTCCTCTTCTTCTTCTTCATCCTCCTCTTCTTCTTCTTCATCCTCCTCTTCTTCTTCTTCATCCTCCTCTTCTTCTTCTTCATCCTCCTCTTCTTCTTCTTCATCCTCCTCTTCTTCTTCTTCATCCTCCTCTTCTTCTTCTTCATCCTCATCCTCCTCTTCTTCTTCATCCTCATCCTCCTCTTCTTCTTCCTCTTCTTCTTCCTCTTCTTCTTCATCCTCATCCTCTTCTTCTTCTTCATCCTCATCCTCTTCTTCTTCATCCTCTTCTTCTTCCTCTTCTCTTCTTCTTCATCCTCTTCTTCATCCTCTTCCTCTTCTTCTTTTTCTTCTTTTTGTCTTCCTCTTGCAGGTCACTGCTCATGCGCAGATTTTTTATCGGTAAAAAATCGGCCAATTTGCCCACTAATTGCCGCGAAAATCGGCCGATCGGCAAAATCGGCCGATTTTTTTCCAACTTTACCGGAAAAAAAAAACGGCCAAAATGCCGAAAAACGGCCGACCAAATCGCCCACTAACGATCCGAAAATCGGCCGATTTTATTTTCGGCCGAAAAATAGGCCGATTTTCGACCCATCTATGGCCTGCATAAGTGTCACGTTTTCAAGTGTTTTTTGTTTGTTTTTTTGCAGCTTTTATCAGGCATTTTTCAACTAGGTGTTTATGTGGCCAAGGCAAAAAAAAAAGGGCCGGAGGGCTGCTGTTTGAGCTGAAAACTCATGTCTAATGTTGTTCAGGCGTTTCCACTAAAGTCTATGAGGATGAAAATGTTCAATTCTGCCTGAAAAGTAGCTCGTGCTTTTTTGAGTGACAGGCGGTTTACTACAAGCGACAGAAAGCTCAAATGTCAGAAAATATAGGTTAGTGAGCGCAATCCGACAAGCGACCAATGCACTAAAAGGAACCACAAAAACCTTTCTAATAATCTCACAAAAACAAGGAGTGCAGCGCTACATGAAATTAAACCTAAATGACAGAAAAATAAAATAAAATGAAGATAAAAATAAGTCCACTGTAATATCAATATACGGATTCCTCAGTCAACAGTGAAATTTCTAATGCTGTAGGTGCAATCCGGTCTCCCGTTGTAGTAATATGAATAGATTGCCTACTCACCAGAAACCCAGTACAAAAAACGCATATCTGGATCACACGCATCCTAGGATCTCGGATAAAGACAGCCCGGAAACGGAATCCTCTGGTGGTCCCTCAATGGTGTAAGAAAAGGTAAATAGACAATGTCCTCAATTCATAGCCTATCAGGCTAATAAACGCAGTTTATCCCACATGAGGATGAAGGATCCCTTGGATGACCACCACCTTCTTTGGATCTCTCCACACCTCAGTGTTCCTGATTAACCACCTGGACACTTAATCTGCTTTTAATTTGCTTGTTGACCGTTTTTGAGCTTCAAGCTGCAAAATGCAAAAGTGTGAACAGGGCCTGAGCCTTTAAAGCACCCTGGCAGCTCCAGTTTGGGGGTGTAAAATACAGATCATAATGGAAGAGCCTGTTCAGTTTATACAAGCTGTTAACAGCCTGTCAAAAGGCATTAAAAAATAAATAAATAAATAAATATATATATATATATATTGCAGAAAGCTAAAATACTTGGTCAAAGCTTCCTGTACACACTACCATTACAAGCTGCAGTATGTGTGTGCAAGCCCTTGGACATAGTGGCTACTTGGGTCCTAGAAATTGTCCAGACCAAAGAGAACCCAACATGATTACATCCTGGGAATAGAAGGTCATGCAAGCCCCTCCCCCCTTCAGCGTGCCATGTATACATCTGAATTGTCAAGATGCTGACATTTTCCACTTTCCAAACGTTGGTCTACTTTCTAGAGTGTTTGCACTGAAATGATACACATGCTGCAATAGTTAAACCAGGAAAATCTGGAACTCCAAGCAGTGATGCTCCGGATACATGCAGGCATTGGTGCACCATGCAGATCATTAACTGGAAGACGCCGGGGGTATGAATGGAACGTGTTCTGACCTGGAGGCGCTGATCCATATTACAAGGTATATTGACAAGACTTATCTCTCTGCTTGCATCGTTTAGCAAATGTTGACAAACAGACGGCAGTGTTTGCAGACTAATAGATGTAAAAGAGATATCTGAGGAGTACGTTTCAATGATACAAATCCAATATTTACAGGTTATGTAGATAAGAAGGGACATGCACAGAAGCGGGGGGGGGGGGGGGGGTGTAATAAAGATGCATAATCGGAAGGGGGACATTTATAAAAACAGGAGGTAGGAGACACTATGGACTTCCCGGTTCTGCTATGAATTACGGTCCATATAGATTTAAGTAGCACGGTAAGCTGGTGGTTAACTACAAGTTCCAATCTGCAGGTATAAAATAAATACAAAAATAAAAAGATACCAAACACACAAATAAGACATTACAACACCGGCTGCAAGGACGAGTTCATTTTGTCTCCTCCTATTACATTATTACGATCGTGCTCTGACTGATTCTTTCCACTGTGGCCTGGTTGTGGTTAGAGGTTGGTGAGATGCTCACAGAAGTGTTTATACCTCTAAAAACTTGAAAGTTGAAGCAACAGTGCAGATCTCCAACACCTTCATATGTAACCGCCATGGCACCACTGACAGTGAAACTTCCACAGGACAAGTGTTTGTAGGCTGCCCCATCCAATACATAACATGTGCATCCACATTAGACACCGTGAACATCCTCTGCACAACCTCAGTGACACCAATAGCTTCAGTCCCTTGGGTCTTGTGGTTGAAGAACCACTCCAGGAAGCCTATACTTGCACAATAGAGAATCACGCTTGAATGAGCCCAGCCCACTGCAAATCCTATGTGTGTACATGAGCTTCCTGCAAAATGTGAAAAAGCCATCTCATCACTAATGGGTTGGAACAAGTCTGTCTAGCTCCAGGGGAACAAGAAGTCCCAGTGCTGACCTTACAAAAAAACACAACATGACGTAGCAGCCCCATAGAGAAACAACGTGATGCAACCACAATAGTGCTTATAGGTCTCACTTTGGGACACTTAGACCGATACAATACATGTACTTGGTAAAGGGGTCCCTACATCCAATTACAGGTTGATGTAAACTGATCTCTAATCACTTTATCACAAATATGATCGAAGAAATTATCAGAACAGAAGACAATGTAAATGAAAGTGACATAACAGGAGCAATGTTATCAGAGTTGACTTCCCCTCCAGTAAACACGCAGAAGAATGCAACCATCCGCCTTGGTGCCACCAGTTACCAAAGGAGAAAACCAACCAGAGGCAGCAGGGTCCAAAAGTACATAAAATGTTAAAGTGGAACTGTACCCATAACTTGATTAAAAAAAAATAAATAATGATTTTTTATCAAAAAACACACATTCCACATCAATATTTATGCTACCAAAATGAGTGTGTGGTGTACATTGCTTCCAGCATTGCTCCTGTTTCTTCTTACTGGAGGCTGCCATTTTACTGAAGCCCAGAGCCCCTGAGCAACAGTAAATCATTAGGCTGACAGCAGATCAGCCTCTACAAATTCGGTACAGTGCCTAAAAATAGAGCACAACTGAGCATGTGCAGAGCAGGAAGAGACAGTGTATTACTGAATTTTAAACAGTATATTTACTTATTTTTAATGTTTTACATAGCTATACCTGCAAAAGGGGCCACAGGTTGCAGGAAAGAAAATCAATCAAATCCCCCATCAATACTGTTAGTGCTGATGAGGGAATCCCTCCTGTGGAGCTATTGTGTTCTCCCGGAGGGAAGCCTTCCCCACCAGGAGAACACAGTGATTACAGCTAGTGGCTATAGCTGATACACAATACATACACAAATATGCAGCCTCACAGCACTGGGTTTTTTTCCCGTGGGGCTGCATATTTGCGTACCTGCCTGTGCGTTGTGCGGTGCGCTCCCAGCACAAAGACCAGGGTGTCACTGAGAGCCCTGGATCCCGTTCTGACGATCGGGACCCGGAACTTCCGATTCCGGGTCACATGATCACTATGATAGCCAATCAAAGGCTATCATAGTGATCAGTCACTACTAAGCCCGCCCCCCTCCCCCTTTTTTTTTTTTCTTCTTTCTGAATGGAGAAGAGAGATACATTGTATCTCTCTCTCCTTGCAGAGAGAAAAAAAACTGTTTGTAAAAGAAATAAAAACATAAAAGAAAAAAGAAAAGAAAAAAATACCTAGATCAAGGATTGATCTAGTTCAGTGCCAGGGTTGTGTTTGGGTCAAGGTCAGGGTCAAAGGTCAGGATTTTCTCTTTTTTTAAATTATCAGTGTCAGTGTGTTTTAGGTAAAAAAAAAAAACAATAAAACAAAATGCGCACTATTGTCTCTGGGCTGTAGAACAGGTACAAATAACATACACATATTTGGTATCGCTGCGATCATCAAGAGCTGGAAAATTTAATTTTGGGTTGTTCTTTGGTGGTAGGTTATGGTAGTTAACAAGAAACACAGCTAAATTAAAAAAAATATATATTTTTTTGTTACTATTTTGGGCCAGTATTCCTTTGATAATAGAAAAAAAAAATCAGGAGATATCCATTACCATTTACCACCAAATGAAAGCCCAGGTTGTCCTGAAAAAAGACGAGGTATAATTCACCTGGATGTACGAAGTAGTTGTGATGATATGTACGGTCTTACTAACATATGTCAGAGTTGTAAAATTTTACTTAGGCTTTAAGATTTGTTTTACCCTTAGGCGTGAAGGGGTTAAACCAGTGTTTCTTAACCTTTTTTCAGTCAAGGTACTCTTTAAAATTATGGACAGTCCCGAGGCACCCTTTAAAATAATGGACAGTCCCGAGGCACCCTTTTAAAATAATGGACAGTCCCGAGGCACCCTTTTAAAATAATGGACAGTCCCGAGGCACCCTTTAAAATTATGGACAGTCCTGAGGCACCCTTTAAAATAATGGACAGTCCCGAGACACCCTTTTAAAATAATGGACAGTCCCGAGGCACCCTTTTAAAATAATGGACAGTCCCGAGGCACCCTTTTAAAATAATGGACAGTCCCGAGGCACCCTTTTAAAATAATGGACAGTCCCGAGGCACCCTTTTAAAATAATGGACAGTCCCGAGGCACCCTTTAAAATTATGGACAGTCCCGAGGCACCCTTTAAAATTATGGACAGTCCCGAGGCACCCTTTAAAAATTATGGACAGTCCCGAGGCACCCTTTAAAATTATGGACAGTCCCGAGGCACCCTTTAAAATTATGGACAGTCCCGAGGCACCCTTTAAAATTATGGACAGTCCCGAGGCACCCTTTAAAATTATGGACAGTCCCGAGGCACCCTTTAAAATTATGGACAGTCCCGAGGCACCCTTTAAAATTATGGACAGTCCCGAGGCACCCGATTCTAAAATGTGAAAAACTAATAGTTCTAATAGTTGTATATAACACAGCAACACCCACACATGTAGGACACCCAACATTAGAGGTGATTTATTCTTCCAAAACAAATACACTTTTGCACACGGGTACTGACTAGTATTCCAGTGTTTCTCTTCTCCCTCACTGAGCTAATGTGACCCCAGCACTGATGGACAGGGGAGGGTCAAACTAGGATGCTGCGCAGGCAACTGACATCCTCCTTATCAACTGATGATGTCATTGGCTGTCAGGATGCCGTCGGCTAGAAGGTGGTAATGGTGCAGAATGAAAACCTGTGGCTTTGTGTAACTAAAAAGCAGGCTTGATCCACCCGCTGACTTGTATACAGGTTTTGGACAAGTTTTAGACATTTTGCCAAGGCACCCCTGAAGAAAGGCACCCTGGTTGAGAAAGGCTGGGTTTAACAACACATACACTGCACTTTCACAATGGGCACCTATAAAAAGGTCAACAACGATTAGCCTGCTTTCACAATGATCCATGGGTGCAGCACAGGGCACCTGCGGATTTCCTGCGGGTTAGCTGCACTGAGCCATAGACGTCTCTTGTATGAAAACCGGCTTCTTCATCTTTCCCTCTTGCCAGCATTCAGCGGCTGCAGGAGGAAAATGTTCATTATCCTATTAAAAAATTTTTTTTTTAAATTCTGAAAATCATTTCATTGCAACCCGCAACCTGTATCTACATTACTTAAGTGGCCTGCACTCTTCCAAAGGTTAAGCACCCCTGCCATACAGCATATCCTGGAGATCCACATGTCATAACAAATCAAAGACGAATTCTCCTGCGCTCTAGGACTCAGACAGGTGGCGAATAGATGGAACCAGGCCTGGAGAAATCGTCCACCAATGCATAAAGGGCTGTGCGGCTCCAAAACAAGGCTGGGGAAGCCCGACCAATACTGCAGAATGAAATGAAAACGAGAAGCGCACCAACCTTGCGTATTACCTCAGTAACCAAAATGTATTAATTGTAAAAAATATACTCACAAACAGTGAATGAAATCAGGCATGTAAGTCCTCACAGAGCTCTGATGAAGAAAGGACTCCCTTCGAAACACGTCAGCTTTACTGAACACCATTCCCTTGATGGGACTCACGCTATCTTCAAGTCCCTGTGAGGACTTACATGCCTGATTTCATTTGCTGGTTGTGAGTATATTTTTTACAATTAATACATTTTGGTTACTGAAGTAATACGCAAGGTTGGTGCGCTTCTCGTTTTCATTTCATTCTCCACATGTCATAACACCTGACAATGCTCCTGTTCACACTGTAAGTTAGGCTTTATATATCCTACCATGGAGGTGATCTCGATGCTCCTGTTACATTCTCTGTATGAAATGAATTAAAATTTAATGGGAACAATAAGACCTCCCTTCTAAGAATCAGTAGTAACTTTTCAGCATCTTCTGAAAACTCAATTTGAATGGAAGGACCTTATGCTGATTAAAATGCAAGAACTTCCTGCGCTAGGAATGGGACCCTATTCACCAAGCTGCTGACACAAAGCTCCTTACCAACAAGAGTGAATAAATATAGATATAAAGTGCAGCGCTATGAACTAAATACATATAAATATAAAGTGCAAGCAACCTATTCAAAGTGCTCTAAATGATACCACAAGGTACTAAACTTATGTGCAAAACTGTGCATATACAAAAATTGTGCAACCCGTGTATTCCAAAATTAAGAATAAAGTGCAATTAGTGACAATCAAGTGCAATTAGTGTCACTAATTGCACTTTATTCTCAATTTTGGAATACACGGGTTGCACAATTTTTGTATATGCACAATTTTGCACATAAGTTTAGTACCTTGTGGTATCATTTAGAGCACTTTGAATAGGTTGTTTGCACTTTATATTTATATGTATTTAGTTCATAGCGCTGCACTTTATATCTATATTTATGCTGATTAAAGCCATTAGCGTTTTCCTCGGAAGCCGTAAATCATGTCAGCTGTAGCATGTGTTGTTACTAATCGCGCTGTCATATCCTAGTCTAAATTTTGGGGCTAAGGACAAAGGACAGACAGAAAACGTGCCATTCGCCATCAAACAGGGGCCTACTGATTAATTTCCCTATTACTCAGCACTGTTGTAACAGGACTGTACAGTTTACTCGGATGTACAACATACCCAAATATTTTCCTGCTGGTTTCATTCCAATATTACATTCTAAGGGGAATCTATCAACACATTAGACACTTACTTAACCATGTCATAACATATTAAAGGCAGTTTATCTGCACAGCAGGCTGGCTAGCTGGCATCTGCCAAGGGGTACTGCGTATCAGAGGTTTTATGGCCTTGTGTGGTCCACTGGAGATGACAATATTTGGCAGTACTGTGTTAAAGAAGAACACCATTAGAGCTGAACTCAAGCTAACAGAAATTAAATACATATAAGGGAGCAGTTGCCAAAGGATTTCTGTCCTCCATTCCTCAGATTTACACAGCTTCGCCTCATAGCACAGACCTGACTGGCATGGCAGGAGACCGGATTTTTCTGCTGCAGTTCAGCACTTACAGGTCTTGTCCTTCCGCCAACCTAGGACTGTGCAGGTCATAGATAAGCAGCATGCTGATGACCTCATCTCTTGGTCTCCCTTCCCATCAGCATGCTCCTTGAGCACTGCAGCACAACTAAATGGCTTTGTCCTGCCACTCCCTCTCCTAGTCTGAGCTTTTCCTATACAGGAGATTACATATGCACCTGAATTTTACCTAGCATCCTCCTCTTGTAAAGTTTGGTTTGGTTGCCCTGGAAGAGGTCTTGATGACGAAACGCGTCAGTGCAGCCTTGTTCTGATGTCATCACGTTCCAGGAAGTGAATGTCTATGCTGGCTTGGTGATCAGAACTTGCATAAACATACGCATGTTTTCATATTTTATGTGAACGCATTTCTTTAACCACATCAAGTCCAGACACTTTCACCCCCTCCTGTCCAGGCCAATTTTCAGCTTTCAGTTCTATCACACTTTGAATGACAATTGCGCGGTCATGCAACAATAAACCCATATGAAATGTTTTAGCGTTTTTTTGAGACAGATAAAACTTTATTTTGGTGGTATTTATTCACCACTGGGATTTTTATTTTTTTGCTATATAAATGAAAAAGTCCAAACATTTTGAAAAAAAAAAGTGTTTGTCTTATAAAATTTTGCAAATAAATAATTTCTTCATAAATCTTGGCCACAATGTATTCAGCTTTTTAGTAAAAAAAAATAAATAACCCAAATTAGTTTAAAACCAAAAATTATCATTTTTAAAACAATTCTGACATTTTTATTTTATTTTTTTATATTGTGTTTTTTTTTTTTTTTTTTTCTTTACATACTGTCTCCCTAGCAGAACAGTGTCACCATAGTGACACTGTACTACTTGTGGGGGATGATGAAGATTTTTTTTTTTTTACACTGATTGCTTTTACACCCATTCAATATGTAAAAGCAATCATTTCTCCTTCTCTCGGTCTGCATGCTTGCAGCCATTGAGAAATACTGTGAGAGCTGTGATTGGTCACAGTTTGTCACAGGGTACAAGGCTGTTATGAATAGCCTTGTACCATGTGACCTCTGAGATTATTCACAGATTTCACACGTAGTAAGCAATGATGTCAGGAAGTGACATCTTGCTTACTACTATTCATGTGATCACTGATTGGCCAATCAGTGATCACATGGTCGGGACCTCACAAAGAGGTCCCGTACAGCGATCAGTGTTCTGCTGTGTTCTCCGGACACAGCGGGCACTGGCTCGCGGTGCCACGCGTTCCCAGGGAGCGCGCACAGGCAGGGAATGTGGGAGGACGTTTATAAACGGCCACCCACTCCTGCACTGCTCCTGTCCGGCCGTTTATGTACATGGGCCAGATGGGAAGTGGTTAAAAAAAGCTTTAAAATGTTCGATTTCTTTTTTACACTATGGAGAGGCTCTTTTTCTATTGCCTTACATGAATCATTATGCTTTGAATTGGGTTATATGTATCCAACTGATGATGTCCCTGGTTATTACCGAGGCTATATTGAGTGTGAACATAACGTCTCAGGAGACTGCATAAGCACTTTATGACCATTCCTGTGGCAAGGGGATCACAAAAATCTGGTAAGCATGTACCCCATTATCACTCTGGGTGTTGGTGTCGAGTGGTGGCACTTCATGACACTGGGAAGGAACGATTTTCCACTTGTTGGCACTTTGTGGTTGGGATCTTCTATATCAGGGGTCTCCAAACTTTCTAAGCAAAGGGCTAGTTTATTGTCCTTCAGACTTTAGGAGGGCCACAGAGTGTCCAGTGGGAGTGGAAATTTCCCTGGCATCAGTCGGGTAAACATCACTACATTTGATATTAGGGGGAGGAATAGTGCCCCATCGTTGGTATCATTGAGAGGAATCCTTGTTGGTGTCATTGTGAGAAATGGTGCCCCATTGTTGGTATCATTGAGAGGAATCATTGTTGGTGTCATTGTGAGAAATGGTGCCCCATCATTGGTATCATTGAGAGGAATCATTGTTGGTGTCAGTGTGAGAAATGGTGCCCCATCGTTGGTATCATTGAGAGGAATCATTGTTGGTGTCAGTGTGAGAAATGGTGCCCCATCGTTGGTATCATTGAGAGGAATCATTGTTGGTGTCATTGTGAGAAATGGTGCCCCATCATTGGTATCATTGAGAGGAATCATTGTTGGTGTCAGTGTGAGAAATGGTGCCCCATCGTTGGTATCATTGAGAGGAATCATTGTTGGTGTCATTGTGAGAAATGGTGCCCCATCATTGGTATCATTGAGAGGAATCATTGTTGGTGTCAGTGTGAGAAATGGTGCCCCATCGTTGGTATCATTGAGAGGAATCATTGTTGGTGTCAGTGTGAGAAATGGTGCCCCATCGTTGATGTCAGTTGGCAGAATAGTGTCTCGTATCAGGTAGGGGGAAAAAGAGAAAGGCAAGCAAAGGGCCGCAGTTTGTAGACCGCTGTTCTACATGAACTTTTTCTACTCACTTATTCTTTGTTTCATAATCTATGTATGATCATGTGTTTATTCCTTATGTATACACTGAATATATGTTTACCACAACACGTTATTTTCCAAGTATATACAATAGAAGGGATATCTTCTGTTTGTTTGCTGCTTTTATTTTTGCCTTTGGTGTGTGCACAGGTGCGCGTTTTTTTAATATATCATTAGAAAGGAGGGTGCGACTTGTCGAGCTGAGGGAGGAGGATAACAGTAAGTGGCAGGTAAAACCCATTTTGGTCAATTGCTTTGTCCTCCGATTACACTCTGCCAGAAAAAGGTCTTCTGATCCACCCATAACCACATGATCGGAGCACACATGCTCTTAGGTCTTGTAGGCAGCATAAAGGTGCAGTTCATACCATGTTGTGTTTCAGTATTGCATAGGCTGCAACTTTCATCATACATGCTAAACATTCAATTCTTTGTGAATGAGCCCCAACACAGAAGAAATTGCTCATTCTCAGTTTCTGCTCACAAAACTGCAGTACAACTACCTTAGATTGTACGCCCCTTGAGGGTTAGGGACTGATGTGGATGTACAATATATATATGTAAAGCGCTAAACTGACGGCGCTATACAAGTACCTGAAATAAATAAATAAAACTATGTTCTGCAAATGGCATTTGGTTACCTTTCAAAATAAGGCCCCATGTACAGGGACACTTCTGAACGATGGAAACTGACTGCTGGAAAATGTAGGTTAAAAAAAAAAATGTCTGTTTAGCCGTGTTTGCATACCGCGTTTATGTGCGTTTAGAAGAGTTTTTAAAGATAAGCACAGAAGAACCTCCCAAATGCCCAGAATGCACTGAAAAGTGGTAAATTATTAACCATTTCAGATTGTTTCAGAGAAATACAGAGAGTAGAAGCAGAGACAGCAGTATGGGTTGAGATTAGCTTAGGTGGGAGTTGCTCTTTAACATTTCTTTTGTTTCCAAGGGTGGGAAAGGTGTCTGGTGGAGGGAGTCATTAAGGCCACCTGGCAGGGGGTCTTCATGAGGAATTTAAGGTGTGAATTGTCATTAACATATCTTTTGTTTCCAAGGGTGGAAGAGGCCTGAGGTGTGAATTGGTCATCACACCTCCTGGAACATCCTGTGGTCAGTGTTTCGTCCATCTGAGCACGTTGAAAACGCTTTGCATGCATTTTACATGATGAAAAAAAGCTCTGGACAGGATCGGGAACTGGAAGAGTTAAAAAAAAAAATTAAACCACAAACGCTTATAAACGCGATTTTCAGCGTTTACAAGCGTTTGAAACACTTATAAAATGACTGCTGAATGCAAGTTTTCTGCGTTCAAAAAAACGACTGTAAACAAAGATGTTTACATGGACACATAGGAAAACATTAGGGAGAGTTCAGGGCTGCTGGAAAAAACGCTGAACAGCTGCTAAACGTGAGTTTATCAACGGCAGTGTACATGAGCCCTAAGGGTTTACAACATCGCAAAAAGATAGATAAATAGGCTACAATCGATTGTTCACTCCTATCTATTCATGTGGGCTCTCCTCCGCTACTGCATATAACAGACCAGGACTGTAGTTGGCCACAGAGATTAGCGCAGTGTTTCTCAACTCCAGTCCTCATGGACCCCCAACAGGTCATGTTTTCAGGATTTCCCTCAGATGAAACAGCTGTGGTAATTACTAAGGCAGTGAAACTGATCAAATCACCTGTGCAAAATAATGGAAATCCTGAAAACATGACCTGTTGGGGGTCCATGAGGACTGGAATTGAGAAACACTGGATTAGCGGGAGATGAAACTAAGGCTAGCGCCTTGTCCCAGGAAATATGGTCAGATGCAGATGTAGCAGTTACATTGATGAGACAAACCATTATAAAATTGCAAGTCATATTGTAATTGAATGGTATTAAAAATGACCTTTCCTTTCCAGTCTGCAGCTCTGTAATTTTCTGTAAAATGCAACGCATTATGGCAACCTGGATGTGTTCTGGTACACAGATGGTATATGGAACACCCCATAAATGCCACTTTCTGCTTGTGTGATTGACTCAATTATTTTCCAAGAAGTCTGCTCTAAGACACAAATCAGATTTTTGGCCTCCCCTGCAAGAAAAATGTCATTTTTGGTGATTTACTCCCAAAGGAAAATCACGTCTAAAGGGATGCAGACAGATATCGCAGCTCTCATTAGAGCCCCACAAGTGCAGCAACTGATATATAAAAAACTACTCCCACACAGATTCACTCTGCACATGGAAACAGACAAACAAACTGCTATTTCTCCAGAATAACAAAAGAAAGGAATCTGCAACAAAGTTGGTTAACCCCTTCACACCTAAGGGTAAAACAAATCTAAATGCCTAAGCACAATTTTGCAACTTTGACATGTGTTAGTAAACCCGTACATATCATCACAACTACTTTGCACATCCAGGTGAATTATACCGTGTTTTTTTCAGGACAAATTGGGCTTTCATTTGGCAGTAAATAGTAATGGATATCTTCTGGGTTTTTTATTATCAAAGGAAAACTGGCCCAAAATAGTGAAAAAAAACTAATCTTTTTTTATTTATATGTGTGTTTCTTGTTACTACCATAACCTACCACCAAAGGACAACCTAAAAAAATTATCCAGCTCTTGACGATCACAGCGATACCATATATGTGTATGTTATTTGTGGGTTGTACCTGTAATACAGCCCAGAAACAATAGTGCGCATTTTATTTTTGTCTTTTTTTACCCAACACACACTGACACTAACTGACACCAAATTTTTTTTTTTTTAAATCCGGACCTTGACCCGGACCTTGACCCAAACACTAACGCTGGCACTCCTAGATTGTAAGCTCCAAAGAGCAGGGCCCTCGATCCCCTCATGTTTTGCATTGTATTGGTATTGTTCTGTCACATGTTCTGTCCCCCTTTGTAATGTACAGCGCTGAGCGAACTATTGGCGCTTTATAAATACTGTATAATAATAACTAGATCAAATCTTGATCTAGGTATTTTTTCTTTATTTGTTAATATTTATCTTTTTTTTTTTTTTTTCTTCTTACACAAGCATTTTTTTCCCCTCAATGCCAGGATTTAGAGAGATACCATGCATCTCTCTCCTCCATTCATAGAGAGAAAAAGACAAGGGGGCCAGGCTGTACAGTGACTGATCACTGTGATAGCCAATCAGAGGCTATCACAGTGATCATGTGACCCGGAATCAGGAGTCTCGGGTCTCAATCGTTAGAACAGGACCCGGGGCTCTCAGTGACACCGCTGTCTTTGTGCTGGGAGCGCTCCGAGCACAAAGACAGGTACACAAATATGGGGCCCCACGGAAAAAGTACAGTTCTGTGAGGCCGCATATTATTTATTTCAGGTACTTATATAGCGCCATCAATTTACGCAGCGCTTTACATATATATTGTACATTCACATCAGTCCCTAACCCCCAAGGGGTGTACAATCTAAGGTCCCTAACTCACATTCATACATACACATACTAGGGACAATTTAGACAGGAGCCAATTAACCTACCAGCATGTCTTTTGGAGTGTGGGAGGAAACCGGAGTACCCGGAGGAAACCCACACAGGCACAGGGAGAACATGCAAACTCCAGCCGGGTGGTGCCGTGGTTGGGATTCGAACAGGCGACCCTAGTACTGCCAGGCAGAAGTGCTAACCACTTGGCCACTGTGCTGCCCTATTTTTGTGTTACATATTTGTGTTACATCAGCGTCAAGGGGTTAAAATCCCTGCAATGTACATAGATCACCCCGAGAGGAATGTTTTTTTTTTCTCAACAAAAGTGGAGATACTCTTTAAACCAATGGCCAGGCTTACAGGCATGATTTGGCCACTCAAATGTCTCAATAACAAAGCTGCATAAACATGAAGGCTCAGAACGACAGAACATGAATGTTTAATCCCATGGTGGCAGGACATCTCTACCATTCACCCTCAAGTGACCCAGAAATCTCTGGTGCCAGCTAACTCCAGAGGAAGACTAAAGCAATCAAACGATCTACCACAACTGATCCCCATCTCCCCACTCCGAGACTGAACAGCCATCTGGCTGGGTCTGAAGATGGCCACAAACATGATCCGTTTCATCTTATCCAGCACCAAGCCTCTTGTCTATGATCACCACAAGCGATAAACGAGATGGGAGATTTTAATATCGCATTATGAAGCAATGTATCCCGGGCAATCGCTGTGTTTACAATACACTGGCACTAACATTTTACAGCTGAGATGATCACCCACAAGAGGTTTAATCACTCAGTGGCGCAAGATTAAAATCGTCCCATAGGTTAACCCGGAATTATGCTTTCATTTATTAAAAAAAAAAATCACATTAAAAGCAGAAGTAAACCAGCAAAAAAAATAAAATAAATTTCCCTGCAAATAATGTCACGACGTGCTGGTATACGGGCACATTATGAAAGACTTACCTTAGCACAAAGCCCTCCAGAGGCGCGTTGTCACCGCTGACAGGCCTTCCATCTTCACCCGGCCTTCCTTCCAGGTTCATGTTCTGAGCCACAATGACATTACGGGATGTGAGTGAGAGTCTCGGCCACGGCAAAGAGCTCCTAAGGAACGGCACGCGTATGTCATGCCTTCAGAGCGCATGCACGGGTGATGTCATCGGCTGCAGGGACACGGAATATCTCCTAAACGGTGCATGATTAGAAGAATTGCTTGTACCTGCGGGTAAGCTTTATTATATGCCTACCTATAGGTAGGAGTGTCCAGTGGGAGTTTGATTCCACTTTAACCCCTTCACACCGGCCGCACGCAAATGTGCGGCCTCCTGGCGTCTGGGCCTAGACGCCGAGCGGCCGCACATTTGCGTTCATGTAATGAAAAACATATGTGCTGAGAGTGCGCGCCCTGCGCGCTCCCAGCACACATGTGCGGTACGCACGGAAAGGTCCCGGTCCGCTCTTTCGATCAGGACCTTTCCCGGTCATGTGACCGGCCGTGATGTGAGGTCACGGTGGCCATGACACTAAGCCCCGCCCCGTCCACCTCCCGGCACAGGAACTTCTCTTCACGCCGGGACGATCCGGCGTGAAGGGGCTAGAGCAGATCTACGCTGTATCTGAACACCGCAAAACAAAAACACATTTTAATCAATTTTTAGTATTCAAAGCAATTTCCCCCATCCATCTATGTCTTCATGCTTTATTTTGTTGAGAAATCACTTTGAAAAACACCCAATAGCACTTCTGGCTGTGGCCACCTTGAGTAAGGGTAGATGATTCATGTGGCATTTACTTCCTGGAATCCATCTGCCCTTAGCTCAGGCATGCAGACTAGAGAGTATTCTTAGCTGAGAAAGCCCCTCCTGAAGACTCCTGGGATGTATGACACCATTTGCCTAGGCATATAAACCAGGAATTGACGAAAGAAATGCATAAAAAAATAAATACATTTAAAACCAGTAAATACAATGTACCTTCCTATCCATTTACGAATGCTGGCAGCATAACAATTAAAAATAGTCAGTGTTAAATGAGAACAGAATAAGCTCTCCAGCGCTCAAGGGATCAAAAAGGGGAACCAGGACCAAAATCACCTATGGATAGATTTCGGAGATGCTGCCCTCCTCAGATAGGGAAATCAACAACTGAAAAAAGAGCAAACAGGAGGCGCACCACCTCCGAGGAAAGACACTCGTCCCCGAAACGCGTCAGAAAACCGACCATACTGCCAGTCGGACACCCCGCCACTGTTATAGCCATCTCTACCGTTCTACTAAGCTTTCCATTTATGCCATGTTTGTGGGTAGGTTTCCTCATCTTTACCTTTACTAAACCTTCGATAATGCACTAGGGGATTGCGCCTCCTCTTTTTTTAATGTTGAATGAGAGAGTGAAGTTCCATGAATGCAGGAAAACAACGGAGTATTTCTGCTCGAGTGCGATCCATGGCAAAGCACAAGTGTATTATAATTCCCATTGCCCGACGGATAAACTCAAAACAATAACATATAAAGCCATTTATAACTCTGCCCCAAATTACATCACCGATCTCGTCTACAAATATCACCCAAACCGTACTCTCCGCTCCTCACACGACCCCCTGCTCTCTAGCTCCCTTGTCTCCTCCTCCCATGCTCGTCTCCAGGACTTCTCCAGAGCCTCCCCCATCCTCTGGAATTCTCTACCCCAATTGATCAGACTATCGCCTACTCTGCCCACTTTTAGGCGATCTCTGAAAACCTCTCTCTTCAGGGAAGCCTATCCTGCCTTCAGCTAATAATGGAATCTTCTACTCTTCCTACCAGTCCATCCCCCACAGTTACTACCTTTTGTACAACTAGCCCCTCCCTCCTAGATTGTAAGCTCCCAGGATACGGCTCTCCTGTCCCTCTTGTATTGAACTGTGTTGTTGCTGTATTGTCTCCCATTATACTGTAAAGTGCTGAGCAAACTGTTGGTGCCATATAAATCCTGTATAATAATAATAATAATATAAGCTGTAGATTGTCCTCACTATACGTATGCACATGCATGTATACCTGCAGAACATATAATGGACGGGGACGATACTCCCAGCAACGCAGAACATGTGAGCTCTATACAAGTAAGAAGGTAAATAAAAACCTGCTCGCCATATAGATACAAGATATATCTGAGAATGGAAGAAGGATGCCAGGTGTACTTACGAATGAACGCATGACAACCCTCAGACAATGTCCATTATTGAAAATTTAAAAAAAAAAAAAAAAAAAAAAAAAAAAAGGGAGCATGGCCTACGACAGCCATATCCTAGATGTCCCATTCTAATAGAAAGAAGAACCCGACCAGTTGTCCTACATAAGCAACACCGCGGTTTGTTCTCTGTTTTACCATCTGAGATGCCGCCTGCCCATGACCTGCAATGAAGCCAGGCTAACAGACGTCCCACCTGTACAGGGTAACAAGTTCAAACAGCAATAATAATAATAGACTAAATAAAAAAGCAGCAGACCCGACCTGGAACTAGCACTTGGCGTGAAGCATGCAGGTAGGTCTGTAGAGGCTGGACTGCCAGGACAGACTGCTCTCCCACCTTTCAGACCGGCCTCAGCTGCAGCGTGCTCTCTGAAAACACAATGATCGGTGGCAGAGGGGAGGGTTTGGTGCTGACGTTATAAAGTTGCTCAGTAACTGCAACCCCCAGGAGAATTTTTCCATGACAGAGGAGAAAAATGGTGTGTTTGTGTGATCGGTTAACCCCTGACCTCCTGCAGGTCTGCTTGGCCAGGTAATTGACCTGTGATCCTGCAGGCAGGGGGCAAGGTTCACCTAAAGTGGGAAAGTTGAAAAAGTTGATGTAGATTCACAGCAGACAGAACCCAGGTAGTGAGGAAAAGGCCAGGGCCACCGATTAGCTGCCACCCAAATCCCACACACTGCCGGGGGATGGCCTGAATAGTTCCCTTCCTCTAAGCCGCATATAATAAGCCCTTGAGATGTAAAAAAATGGAATTATTCATGAGACCAAAGCTCCTTACAAAAGTAGAAAAGAATCACACAGGGGCCACAATGATGTGTGTGCATTTCTAAAACAACTTGGTTTTGAGTAACCATCCAAGATGTCCATATATGACCAATTGGGCCAGCACTGTGATTGGCTAACTGTTTTGCAGAATCTATTAGTAATTTGGTTGTTCTAGAGCAGGAGTCTCTAAACGTTCAAAACAAAGGGCCAGTTTACTGTTTGGGGGCCCGGTCTGTCAGTGTAGAGTAGAAATTGCCCTGGCATCAGTGAGGGTAAACAATGGTACTTCATTGGTATTAGCTGGAGGAACAATGCCCCATTGTTGGCATCAGGGAAAGGAATAGTGCCCAGTCACTGGTGTTAATGGGAGGAATAGTGCCCATTGTTGGTGTCAGGTGGATGAATAGTGTCCCATCCTTGGCATCTGGGGTAGGAAGAGTACCATCATTGGCATTAGTGGGAGGAATAGTGTCTCATCATTGATATTAGTGGAAGGAATAGGGTTCCATTGTTAGCATCCGTGGGAGGAATAGTGCGCCATCATTTGTATCAGTGGGAGGAATAGTGCCCCATCGTAGGTATCAGTGGGAGGAATAGTGCCCCATCATTGGT